>NC_042618.1:470049314-470064174 GCF_901001135.1 Rhinatrema bivittatum | reverse complement strand
GTATATACTCTGCTTGGTTACCAATAAAAATTGTTTAAACGAAAAAAAAAAAGTCTGGAAACACTCAGTTTGCAGACTTTTAAAAATAAACACACTATCTACTGCTACCTTATTGACTGACTAAAAATACAAACAGTCTAACTTGTTTATTCACTGCCTACCTACTGCTACCTTATTGACTGACTAAAAATGCAAACAGTCTAACTTGTTTATTCACTGCCTTTCTGACTATTAAGGCACAAACACACAAACACACTAAATAATATTCCCAAATAGTTAACTTTGCCCCAATACTTTTAAAAAAGTCAATGTCCCAAGCAAAAACTTACTGATTCCTTTCAGCCACCAGCAAGGTGATCCTCTCCTCTCAGTGTTCCACTGGAATGTGGGTTACTGAGCTCTTCCTTCTAATTTATAATGTGCTTCTAAGGTAAATTAGTGCAAAACAATCCCTTAGGAGATGTACACTTCAGTTAGATTTCCTGAGTGACCTTTCAGTTAGATTTCCTGCGTGACCTTTCAGTTAGATTTCCTGAGTGACTCACTGCTGTGCTGATTAACCAAGAATAGTACCTATTCACAAACACACAATCTTCACACTTAGTTAGTCAGCCTGAGTGACTCACTGCTCCCTTGATTAACAAATGTTGGTCCTATTCAAACCCAATCACATACCTCAACACCTTTCCAAGGTGAGTAACTGAGCTGAACTATTCAACTTTTTTACTTTGGTATATACTGCTCCTAGCTTATTTCTAGCTTCTGGCTACTTTTTTGTGGGGGGGGGGGGGGGGGGGGGTTGTGGGGTTTTTTTTCAATACAATGCACTCAGTTAGTATTAAAAACAAACAGTCAGCTCTTTAAAAGTCTGGAGGGTAGGAAGGTGCAGGAGAGGTATGGGATGATGCTTGAAGGAACATTTGGGGTTAGATAGGGAACTAGGGGGTGAAGACATAGGCATTGCTAGGTATTTAAATGACTTGGGGCACAGGCCATGGAGTCCAATTAAATTCAAGAATCACAATCATCCTACCTCCTCCAGATCTTCCTGTAAAAACACAGGACACTGATATTACTAATATCCTGGTGGGGCAATTTTAAGAAAATCGGCACCAATCACACTGGCAGAGCACATGCCTGGACCAGCCAAGAGGATTTACACCATACTGGTTGATTCTTCCATGATCAGGCATCGCTGCGAGGGTCTCTCTCTACTTCTGTTCTACTTAGGTACTGCTTGCTTTCATAAAGCTATTTTATTCTCTACCGTATCTCTCCATAGAATAAAAAATAAATTGTAGACAGAACATGCAATAACATAATTACTGAAAATCAGATTCCAGTCACTGGATTTCTGGCAAATTCTAAAACCTTTCAATGGATCATGAAAGAATCATCTAAAACAGGGGTTCCACCTTTTCAACCTCCAAAGTTTTTCCCGGACCCCCATATGCTTGTTTAATTTTTATGTGCAGTTATATGCTATATATAGAAAAGGTATTAATGTAATAAATAATTATATGCACATCAGACTCTCATAATAAATAACACTAAAAAATGTTTACTGATATAACGTAAATACATATAATTGCAAAGCACAGCAGTAAAGGTGCAGGAATGTATTCATCTTCATTAACTTATGTAGTGTAACTATAGGCAGCCACACAGCTGGATCTGGAGCAACTGGGGGGAATGGACTGGTGGAGTGATTAGGGGGTGGGAAGAGAGAAAGAGGATGGGAGAGAGAGACGGACTGGTGGTGGGAGATGGACTTGTGGAGGAATAGAGAAAGAAACTGACTAGGGTGGGATGGAGGAGGGAGGGAAGGAGAGAGGCTGGTGGGTGTGGACTGGTGGAGAAAGAGAGAGAGGCAGAGAAAGAGAGGCTTGCAGGGATGGACTTGTAGAGAGAGAGAGAGAAAGAGACTGGCAAGGATGGACTGATAAAGAGAGAAGGACTGGTTGGGATTGGTGGGGATGGAGTGGTGGAGAGAGAGAGAGACTAATGGGGATGGACTCTGGAGGGAGAAAACTAATGAGACTGGATTGGTGGAGGGAAGACAGAAACTGGTAGAGGGAGAGAAAGGGACTGGTGGGATGGATTGGTGGAAGGAGAGGGATGGACTGGTGGAGGGAGAGAGGGGGGAGTGGTTGGGGTGGACTGTGAAACAGAGAGAGAGTGAGAGACTTGTGGGGAAAGAGGAATGTTTGAGGCCCCCATCACTAAAAGGGAGAGGGGTGGAGAGAGGTTTGGTGCACTGATTCCCTCCCCCCCATGGTATTATTTTTTATTATTGTTACTAATTTTAAATAAAATCACCTGGGACAGGGAAACCACTCTGTTAAATCGATCTTGTTGGGAGTCCAATAGTTCTCTCCACATTTTCCTTTTAGGAAATTCCATATATGCAGAGACAGGACAGCCCTGCTCATAAAGCAAGAGGCATCGCTACAAACATTTGACAGCATTATGGCAAGGTGCTGGGTGTGCAGGTCAGAGGCATCTCTAGACAGAAGAACCTTCGAAGTAACAAAGAAACCCTGGCCAGTTTCAGCCATCTAGTAAAACTATTACTAAAATTATTCAAGAGTGTCAATCATTAAAAATTCTTCTATTTATCTATCTTTCTTTATGCTTTACTTTAAGTATGTTTATTTATGTTTTATTGTTAGTTTATGAACGTTTGATTTGTACACTGCTTAGGGTTCCGTGCGTAAGTGAATTATAAATTTATATATGACAGTGAAGTCTGGGGTCTACACAGGATAGGACAGAATCCCAATATAAAACCTGCGCCTCAAGTTCTACAATAACCTGTGCTCAAGAAACTCCCCCAACAAGGTGCAGAGCAGAATAAGGATATTTCCCCATTATGACTCATCCAATTATTCTTAAATTAAGCAGCCATAAGGCCTGTTTGTGGCTCTTGAGGACCAGAGTTGACCACCCCTTAACCTAACCATGTATAACCTAGCTCCTTGGTGGATTAAACCTCTTACGGGTGCTCCCAGAATCATCGTAACTTCTTACAGATACATGTAGAAACGAAGAAGCGCGTTGGTAAAAGGGGGTTTTGGGGGGGGTCGGGAGGGGGGGGGAAGCGGGGGGATTGGGTTTAAAGGGTCGGGGTGGGTTTAGGGGTTATTTTTGTGTGCCATTTTTCCCGCCCTCCCCCGAAACGATAAGAGAACCCCCACGATCAATATTGGGGGATTTTCCTATCGTTTCGGGGGAGCCCCCGATTTCTGACGATTTTGAAAATATCGACGATATTTTCAATCGTCCGAAGCCCGATTCACATCCCTACTTCTTAATGTTTGGGTAATTGCCAGGTTCTTGTGGCCTGGTTTGGCCTCTGTTGGAAACAGGATGCTGGGCTTGATGGACCCTTGGTCTGACCCAGCATGGCAGTTTCTTATGTTCTTATGTTCTTATAACTCATATCAGGTAGAAAGCATTCAGATCACATAACATCTTCTCTGATTGATCTACATTGGCTATCCGTCCCTCAAAGAATTAAACTTAAACTTGGGATGAGTATTTACAAGCTCAGCAATGACGGTCCATGCCCCTGGGCAAATGCAATATTGAAATTTTATCAACCAGCCTGGTCCTTGCGTTCTTCACAGCGAGGCCTCTCAGAAGTTCTTTTGCCAAAATTCACACGCTTACACATCACACGTGATGGTTCGTTTTCTGTGGCCGGCCCGGAATTTTGAAACTCACTTCCTTAGAAATTCAATAATGTGATTCTGTCAAAACTTGTAGAACTCTTTTAAAAACCTTTTTGTTTAAACTTGGGTTATTTTTAACTTTGTTTTTTAATCTGACGTTCTTCATATTTTAGGAATCTATTTTTATTGTGTTCCTTTGTTATTATCATAATTGTTTTATCGTGTTATGCTATTATTTCTTCTGTTTATGTACCTTCTGTAAATCGCCTAGACCTTCATTGTGATAGGCAATGCATAAATTTAATTAAATGTAAATATAAATATTATCCTTCACCATAGAAAAATATTATTCAAACCCTGGTGTCTCCTCACTAACAGCAACACAAACACCCTCCACTACTAGAAACATTGTATAATACAAAATCCTGCAAAAAATATACACACAATCTACAGGAAACCTGCCAAACCATAATACCCTAATTGCCAGACTCAAACAGTAAGAACTCTCTCCTTAAAAAAGCAATACTGCAAATATTACACCCGGCCCTAAGACACCAGTACATTTCCTGTTAGGAAAACAGTACAAATCATGCTGCTATAGATCCTTATACAGAAACCACAGGCTAGTAGAATACCTCATCTAAGTCACTCATGCAAAACATAGACAGATCCTTGCCAAATGCAGAATAAAGAGACCATAAAATAGAAATACAAATGTGCAGACAAAAACTGAACTGGAAACCGAAAGAAGCCAGACACTGTATGCAGCGCAAGAATGGAAAAACAGAAATATCACCTTTCCTCATAAACAAACATATCAAGAAATATGAAACCAATCATAATAGTAAAACCATACTAATAAAAATAATAAATATGCAAAACAACTGCTGAATAGAATATCCAATGATTAAAAACTCACTTTTTTTTTAAATTTGCCAACCACCAACAAAATATTTCAAACAGAAGACACAAACAATAATAATTAAAGCTAATAGTCTGAGATGTCTTGGATTAGTGAAGCATGTCATATGCATACATTCTATAACATATAAATATTCATTCTGTCACCACACTCCCAACCCTCTCTCTCACATACACACGCCCCCATTCTCATACAATCCTTTTCACACAAACACAATCTCTCTCTCACATCCTTTTCTCATACATATACAAGTACTCCCCCCTTTCTCACACATGTTCACCCACACACACACACACACCTTCTCATATACATACACCCTCCCTTTTTTTTACACCTTTTTTCACAGATACACGTACTATCTTTCACATTCATGCACCTTCTCACTGTTGCGCAGGAGGTGGACCCTTGGGCCGAGGTGGGATTGACGCTACCCATAGGGGAGGCCCTACCGTCCCCACCGTTGGCAGGCAGAGCTGACTGACAGACGGAGGCTGGCTGGGACTTCACCAATACCAGCCTTCGTTCCCCACGGGTTGAGGCTTTGGGTACTGGGGCCTGCTGGAGTTAGGTGGGCCTCCATCCGAGGTCTTTGAGGAGATGAGGAGGAGGTCAGCCAGGGGCCAGCAAAGGCAGGACTCGAGAGTCTGTACTGGACGAGGCGGAGTCCCAGAGACCCGGGTGCCAATAGGAACAAGAATCAGACAGGGGGTGGCCGAAGCCTGAAAGGCCAAATCCATGACTGAGGCTATAGAGATGTCATAAAACAAGCAGAAGTCAGGGCAGGAGGCAATCAAGGAGCAGTGGCAAGGCAAGGCTAAGGTCAAGTCCAGGAGCGTAGTCAGACAAAGCAGAGGTCAGGACGAGGAGATAATCAGGCACGTAGTCAGATGAAGCAGAGGTCAGGACTAGGAGAAGATCAATAGTGTGGTCAGGCAAAGCAGTGGTAGGGTCCAGGAGAAGATCAATGGTGAGGTCAGGCAAAGCAGTGTTCGAGTCCAGGGGAAGATCAGTCTGTAGTAACAGCTGAGTAGCACGAAGCACAGGAACCAGAGGAAGACGAAACCAGGAACAGGAACATGGAAGGAAAAGAACCAGGAACATGAGGAAATCACCAAGGAGGCAATGAAGTACATGTGCAGCGTGAAGACCTGATGCAAAGGCGACTAACAGAAGCTGAGCCCAGCCTTATATACCGGAGCTTCAGTGATGTCATCATCCGGGGCCGTGGGATGGGTTCCCGCTGCGGCCCCTTTAAAAGGAACAGAGAGGCACGGTGTGGGACGGCAGCGTCTCTCGGCGGACTACGCGGGGAGGCCCGCCACAGAGCACTGGAGTTAGCTGTAGAGACAGGAGCGCCGGGGACAGCCCATGAATGGAGACGGCGGCCCACAGCTGCAAGGGAAATGGAGCCAGATGCTGGAGCAGGCAGAAGAGGGTAAGAGGGCCTGGCCGCAAGCCTGCCGTGGCCGGCACATGTAGCACTCACTGTTAGGATCTGCTCCTCCAGAGGGGAGGAGCTAGCAATCTGTTATGGGTTGCTCCTCCAGAGGGGAGGAGTTAGCAATCTATTATAATCTCCATGCTGAGATAACACTCTGTTAGAGTTTGCACCTGTGGAAGGATGAGTTAATAATCCGCTATGGTTATGGTGTCTAATGGGCGGAGACATCAGATGGGAGCTAGCACTCTGTAGGATCTGCTGCTGGATACTCCTGTTGGAGAAGGAGTTGGCAATCTGATAGAATCTGCTATGCTGATGGGAGAGGCACACAGATGAGAGTAGCAATCTGATATGCTCAGCTCCTGAAGTGGAAGGAGTGAGCACTCTATAGTAAATAGGTGAATCCTTGGGCCAATGGCAGATGACAGTGCCCCCAGGAGGATATCCTGAGAAGGACCACCAGCTAGGCTGGGGTATGGAGACAGACACAGATAGTTCTTTATTAGACAGGTTAGTAGAACTTACCATAGGTGGCAGTAGTGAGCTGATATGCCCGGCAGGGCTGAAGTCCCTCAGATACTGGAACTGCGATCCCCAGGGTTGCTGAGCTGTTGGGAGACAAAGATAGTAGGGATGTGAATCGTTTTTTGACGATTTAAAATATCATCCGATATATTTTAAATCGTCAAAAAATCGTTAGGGCCACGATACAATACCATTCCCCCTTCCCGATTTATCGTTAAAAAATCGTAAATCGGGGGAAGGGGGAGGGCAGGAAAACCGGCACACTAAAACCCCCTAAAAACCCACCCCCGACCCTTTAAATTAAATCCCCCACCCTCCCGAACCCCCCCCCCCCAATGCTTTAAATTACCTGGGGATCCGGCGGTGGTCCAGAACGGCGGCGGTCCGGAACGGCCCCCTCAATAGAATCGTCATTCACCTCCTGCACTCGATCTCCTGCCGGCGCCATTTTCCGTACGAAAACGATTCGCGGCAAAATCGCTCCCGGAACCCCGCTGGACTCCCAGGAAACTTTTGGCCAGCTTGGGGGGGCCTCCTGACCCCCACAAGACTTGCCAAAAGTCCAGCGGGGGTCCGGAACGACCTCCTCCGTCGAATCGTTTTTGTCTATGGCCGCCGCAAAATGGCGGCGGCCATAGACAAAAACGGGGGTCCGGAACCCCCGCTGAACGACCTCCTGCAGTCGATCTCCTGCCGGCGCCATTTTCCGTACGGAAAACGATTCGCGGGCAGGAAATCGCTCCCGGAACCCCGCTGGACCCCCAGGAACTTTTGGCCAGCTTGGGGGGGCCTCCTGACCCCCACAAGACTTGCCAAAAGTCCAGCGGGGATCCGGAAGGACCTCCTGCAGTCGAATCGTTTTGGTCTATGGCCGCCGCCATTTGCAAAATGGCGCCGGCTGAAGACAACACGATTCAATTGAGGGGGCCGTTCCGGACCGCCGCCGTTCCGGACCACCGCTGGATCCCCAGGTAATTTAAAGCATTTGGGGGGGGGGGGGTTCGGGAGGGTGGGGATTTAATTTAAAGGGTCGGGGTGGGTTTTAGGGGGTTTTAGTGTGCCGGCTCACGATTTTAACGATTTTCACGATAGTTTACACCCCAAACGGCAACAATACGATTCCCTCCCCCTCCCAGCCGAAATCGATCGTTAAGACGATCGTGGACACGATTCACATCTCTAATAGATAGTGAGTAGACAGTGTATGCTGGATACATAGCCAGTAGAAGACAATCTCACTTAGATTCTTAAGAAGGCTCAGTAGCTGGAAAGAGTTAGGCCCTCGAGGAGTGAATACCTGGTTCCAGGGAAAGCTCTGAGAGAGCGGTGGCAACTCACGATTGTCCGTATCTGCGATAGCTTCTAGGCAGTAGAGAATCTTCAGAATCTTCAGGAACATGGGCGCTCGAGGAGCGAGTACCGGTTCCTATCTGTAATCTGAAATAGTAACTCACAATGTCTGTATCTGCGATCTCTTCCAGGTAATAGAGAATCTTCAGAGTGTTTAGGAACATGGGCCCTCGAGGAGCGAGTGCCGGTTCCTGTCTGCAATCTGAAATAAAGAAAAGAGAGCGAGGCCCCCGAGGAGCGGGTATCCCTGGTAAGTCCGAGGAGGCAGAGTAGCGTAGAGAGAAGTGGGTCCAGATGAATCCCCGCAATCAATCCTTGCTAACTCGAATCGTTAGCGAAAGTGAAGACCTTTAATGTTGGAAGCGGATGATGTCAATACAGGGGGACGCCCCTGAGGTTCGCGCCCTTGCTGCTACATGCTTCGGAGCGCGCGTGCGCGCCCTACGTCATCAGGAACATGGCGGATCCGCAGCGTCGAGCCGGCCCGGGGATGCCAGAGAGAAGCGGCATGGAGACGCCGCGGCAGCAAGCCATCCATCATGCTCGAAGGGAGTCACCAAAGAGATAGAGAAGGGCGAGGGCGAAGAGCAGCCACAAGCGCAACACTCACAGACCCCTTTTCTCACACATGCAGTGTCTTTCACAAACTCCATTCACACATACATACAAATGCTCCTTCTCTCATACACACACATGCTCCCTCTCTCTCACACTCCTTTTCTCACCCACACATGCTCTCACACACCCTCTCAGTCACACATTCCATTGATCTCTCTCACACATACACACACACTGCATCTGTGAGACAAACACAGACTCACTGCCTCACACATACATGCTGCATCTCCATCACACACACGCACATACACAGGCACATGCTCCCTCTTAAACATACACATGCCCTCACATACACATGCTCTCTCTATCTCAGACCCACACTGTTTCTCACACATATACACACAGACACACTCCCTCTCTCAAAGACCCACATGGTTTCTCACACACATGCTCCCAGTCTCACACACACATTTTTTCATACACACAGAAATATTCCAGGTGTCACATGATCCTCTAACTTACACACTTCTTTTATTATTCATACACACACACTCCCTCTCTCAAAGACCCACATGGTTTCTCACACACACGCTCCCAGTCTCACACACACGTTTTTTCATACACACAGAAATACTCCAGGTGTCACATCTCCCTCTCTCTTATACACTTCTTTTATTATTCATACACACACTCCCTCTCACATGCAGTCCCTTTCTTTCACACTACTTTTATCTCACACATGCTCCCTTTCTCATGCACTCCTTTTCTCACATACCTACTCCTTCTCTCCTTCACATACAATCCCTATCGCTCTCTCGTACACTCCTTTTCTCACACACACACACACACATATGCTCTCAAACAGTGACAGATTTAGGGTTTTTCCAACCCTAGGCACTGTTGGTGTTGTTGCTTCCTTCCCCCAATTAGGTCACACAACAGGAAGTAGAAGGTCTAATTCATAGCCCCAAAGTTTTCTGCAAGAGCTCATAGAAACATAGAAACATAGAAATGACGGCAGAAGAAGACCAAATGGCCCATCTAGTCTGCCCAGCAAGCTTCACACATATTTCTCTCATACTTATCTGTTTCTCTTAGCTCTTGGTTCTATTTCCCTTCCACACCCCCCTTTAATGTAGAGAGCAGTGATGGAGGTGCATCCAAGTGAATATCTAGCTTGATTAGTTTTGGGGTAGTAGCCGCCGCAATAAGCAAGCTGCTCCCATGCTTATTTGTTTTACCCAGACTATGTTATTAGCCCTTATTGGTTGTTTTTTCTTCTCCCTGCCGTTGAAGCAGGGAGCTATGCTGGATATGCGTGACGTATAAGTCTTCTCCCATGCCGTTGAAGCAGAGAGCCATGCTGGATGTGCATCAAAAGTGAAGTATCAGGCACATTTGGTTTGGGGTAGTAACCGCCGTAACAAGCCAGCTACTCCCCGCTTTGTGAGTGCGAACCCTCTTTTCTTCTTTCTCCCTGCCGTTGAAGCAGAGAGCTCTGCTGGATGTGTGAAGTATCAGTTTTTTCTTCTCCCTGCCGTTGAATCAGAAGACTATGCTGTATATGCATTGAAAGTGAAGTATCAGGCTATTTGATTTGGGGTAGTAACCGCCGTAACAAGCCAGCTACTCCCCTCTTTGTGAGTGTGAATCCTTTTTTCCACATTTCCTCTTGCTGTTGAAGCTTAGAGCGATGTTGGAGTCAAGCCTGTGTATGTTTATTTAATAAGGGTATTGACTCCAAGCAGTAGCCATCATTCTGTAAAACATTTCTTGGAAAACATTAGAACATTCTGAAGTATATTGGCAAACATTTCCATTTTATTTACTTATTTATTTGAATTATATTCTGCCTTTTGGCACTTCAAAGCAGATTACATTCAGGTACTGTAGATATTTCCTGGCCCCAGAGGGCTTACATTATGTTTTAAAAGCAATGTAATTTTCCCAACTTGCTTGTCTCTATATAAGTTATTTCTTTTTATTGGGTGAGAAAAAGAGATCTTGGACATCAGTAGAGGGAGGAGATCTCAGGGATGAGGATAGGGAGAAAAGCCCAGGGAGGAGGAGAAAAGTGAGGATAACCAGGAATGGGTTGAGAAGGTGCCAATCTCTCTCTCATCCTCCAGCCTGCAGTCTCTGTTTCTCTCTCATAGTCCCCATCCTGTCTCCAGGAAGAAGAATCTCTCTCTCTCTCATATACACCAGTATGCAGTCTCATTAGTTAAATTTAGTAATTTCTTACACTGCCGGGGCAGCCTGCGCTATTGACCTCTCCTCTCTATTATCATCTTTGGGGGGTTCGGAAATGGGCAGCGGAGGTCCTATCTGTACAAGCAGATTTCTGCTTTCCTTAACTTTTATTTTCAGTGTCCCCCCTGCCCACGTCAGGTCTCCCACGGAAAAATCACCCATAGGCTTGAACGTAAACGGAACTGCTCAGGCTGCCTCTTCAAGTCAAGAAACGTAAAGCAGAGGGGAATGCCTGTAAGCTGACTTTTCTGAGGGGATTCTTTCTTTCAGGCAGATACAGTAAAAGTCGCAGGAGAGCGGACGTGCGCACAGGCCACTCTCCTCTGCGTGCGATTTAGTATTCAAATGAGAGCCCGCGGTAAAAAGAGGCGCTAGGGACACCTAGCGCGTCCCTAGCGCCTCCATTTTGACAGGAGCGATGGCTGTCAACGAGTTTGACAGCCGACGTTCAATTTTGCCGGCGTCAGTTCTCAAATTCGCTGACAAGCCACGGGTTGGGAAACCGGACACTGGCAAACTTGAGCGTCCGATTTTCAACCCGCGAGCCGCAGGCTGATTTTACATGTATTTTTTTTAAATTATTTTTTTATTTTTGGGACCTCCGACTTAATATCGCCATGATATTAAGTTGGAGGGTGTACAGAAAGCGGTTCTGTACACTTTTCCGGTGCCAGCAGAAATTAACGCCTACCTTTGGCTGCACATTTTACTTACTGAATCGCGCTGGAATAACTAATAGGGCCATCAACATTGCGGGCGCTATCAGTTTCGGGGGGGGGGTTGGCTGCGCGATTTCGACTGAATAAGGGGTAAAGCTAGCACATCGAAAACGCACGTCCAAATGCGGGTTAACAGTGCACTCCGCCAGAGCGCCCTGTACTGTATCGGCCTGTTTATTAGGCTCGTGGGCTGGGGGACAAGTCACAGCAGCAGGACACTGCCCTGGGCTCCTGCCCCTGATCTTCATTGTTTGAAGGACGGGGTGAGGGGGCTGTGTCAGGAGAGACAAACCCAACCAGACAGAGGTGCTTCCCCTTCTTTTTCTGCGTCCCCTCGGCGAGCAACTCCTGTCGCAGTTATTGATCGGAAGGGGAACACAGAAAGCCACTCGGGGATGCAGCTCTAGAGCTCCGGTGTGGGGAGCAGAATGGGTAAGTTTGTTCCTTCATAAATGTTTTTTCCCTTCTCTGATCAGAGCATTAAACTGTCGCGTTCCTGTTGTAGCCGGGGCTGCTTAATGGAAATGCATTTGAAAATGGTGCTGACGGTGCTACCCGAGTGAATTCAAAGGCTGTACCTTGATGACAATACAAACCCACCCTGGCAGCCAAGTAGCAGGAAACCTTACAGCGAGGCGGGAAAGAAAAAAAGGCTTTGCATAGTCAGTTCTGAGGAACAAACCTTGCTTTGCTTCTACCTGCCGTGCAATGCAACTCTGGGAAAGCAAATTAAGCCCAATATCAAGTCAGGAAACTTAATACAGAAGAACAGGTCATCTTTCGATTTCTAAGCCATTTACTAATATAAAATATCAATGTACCCTGTCTGAAAATGCTAAAAGTACGCGCGGACTTCCGGGTTTGCACACTTTTAGCCGAATTTTAAAGAGGCGGCTTTAAGTCTGTAGAAAACAGCGCCCGTACTGGCCGCCCGTACCAATATCAGGTGCAAAGTAGGAGTCGGCCGCTCGCAGAGCGCGCGCTAAAATATTTATGCCATCTCTCAGCCGCTTACAGAGAGCGTGCTTTGCAGCCGCTAATTTCAGAAAGTGTCACAGCACATGGACGGTTTCCTTTTAAAACTGCCCCATGTACATCACGAAATATTCAAAAGTGTTTCTCCCCCCCCCCCTCCCTCAGAGATTTGGTATGTTCCATCCTGTTATTATACACCGATTTCTGTTGCTAAAGCAAACGGAGGGCACTCTCTGAAGGGGGGAAGGAGTTTTTATGTAATGAAATTATTGCATATAAATGAACTCTGCCAGTGGCAAAAATATCCAAGGGTGTAAAGTAGTACTTACAGTCTGTTCACAGAAAGATCTTCCGGCGTTCACGGGTCTCTAGTGCGCTCTGGTCTGTGTTTTATACTGGCGAATGTTTCCAATATTATGCAACTAGGAAAGGTTCAGTAACCAGGTCAACTGCACAGGGTTCATGGAAGACCCCGAGTAAACAGTGATGAAACTGGTTTAGCTAGGGGGCATGTCCTGGAGGGGACTATTAATATGACAAGCCTGAGCCATTTGCCAAACTGTGTGTCTTTTTTTTTTTTCTCAGTTTTTCCAAAGTGTGTAATTTTTTAATTTAAAGCAGAGCAAGATAAGTGCATGAAATCCCACCCCATGGTGCATGCCCTGCACGGGTGGGGTGATAGAAGTATGTATAAGCTCTTTGGGGTAGGAACCCTGACTCGCTCTTTTCTGTGCCCCTTTCCCCAGGGTGTGGATCTTTTGCCTTGGGGAAAGGGTTCCTTTTTGGTCCCAGTGCAGGGGTGGCTGACATCCTTTTGGTATTCCCTGAGAGAGGGTAAATCTCTGTGTGAGTGCTGCGTGCCCAAATAAAGACGCTGGACACATTCGGTTAGTGTCCAAAATTAAATTTTTTATTGATAAAATAGTTGCAGATAGCACAATAAATATGTGTCCAGCACCACAGTATTTTCGCTCCTTGGTTACAATATTCACCTCTATCTTTGCAGGAATATTTGAAAGGGCAAGGGATCTTATTACCCTCCTGTGTTAGGTGATATGGAAGTCCAGGTGGGTAGGGCAGCCTTTAAGCTGTGCATGAAAACCCCTTCCACGAATGGTTAAAAATCCTGTCTTTGCTATATTGTAATCTCTCGCCTCTCCACAGGGGCTGAATACTCTGGATTGGTGTCCTCTAGAATCTTTACAGTCCTGTTACTCATGATTAGCAGTTTCTTCCTCCCACTGGATTAATCTCAGTCTCTCACTCTCCTCTCGATCCCTTAGGGGGAAGGATCCCTGGAAGCTCCACTGCAGGTAGGAAGGGGAGCAGCCAAGCAATCTTTCTCCTGGATGTCTAACTTAATACTTGTTCCCTCAAATGAAGGTCTTCCCTATGTCTGGGCGCCCCAGACACAGGGTTCCCCGTGCCCTGAATCCAGGAAAGGCCCAGGTGTCCAGTGAGGCTCCTACCACGAAAAGCTCAAAATCCCAAAAACAACACAGAGGGGTATCCAAACCAGCTAGGGAACAGGCTTGCAGGACCAACCTCTTGACCCTGGTCAGAATTCCCAGGCTGGGTTAGCCTGTTCCCTCCGACTGAGCCTAAAAGTGCAACAAAATGTAAGCTCCTCCCTACCTCCCAAACTCACCAAAAATTTTGCACGACTGCCTCCAGACTTTCAGTATTGAGTCTAGGGTAGCAGCCATTCCCAGGCCCCTCAAAGAGAGGGACTGGAGTTTGAATGGTCCTCCCCCCGTCCACTAACCCCATCTAGCTGGCATTCCCAGGGCATACTGGGAACCGAAGAATGGCTCTCGATTACTTGTAGAATGTTGATCTGGTGCATTTTGTAAAAAAAATGTAAATAAAAGGCGATTTGGAGGCACCTGTACACAGTGCAATTGATGGTCCATGCTGACTGCCTGGATTTACACTTCTCACCTAAGAAAATGTCTGTCTGCAAAGTATACAAATGTGGTAAATGACCACAGTGCATGAATGTCTCTGCTTTTGTTAATAAAGGAAACACGTGTGTATAAAAATGCACTAATCAAGTTTCCAGCATATGGTGAAATGAAAGGAGAAACTGGAAAGTAACTCCAGAGTGTGACTGTGAAGGTTTTAAAATCAGTTTAGCTTCTGATTTATTAACCTTTATCCCTGTAGACACAGAAATGGGAAAATAAAAACCCTTAAT
This sequence comes from Rhinatrema bivittatum, assembly GCF_901001135.1. NCBI lineage: Eukaryota > Metazoa > Chordata > Amphibia > Gymnophiona > Rhinatrematidae > Rhinatrema > Rhinatrema bivittatum. The sequence continues at coordinate 470,049,560 of NC_042618.1, read as the reverse complement.
AAATCAGGTCCTTAGATTCCTATCAGGTCAATATTCATGGCAAATGTTGGCCTATTCAGCCCCTTATCTGGCCAAATTATAGCCGGATAAAAAAGGTCGTTCTGGGACGGGGGAGGGGGGGTGAGATATCCGGAACACCTAGCCGAATGTCTGATGTGTCCCTAGCGAACTCTCGCAGCATGGCTAGGAACCCGTGCGGATCGTATTCTTGCCACAGGTATCCCTGCCATCTGCCCAGGGACCTCT